>NW_027150915.1:0-41769 GCF_020186115.1 Histomonas meleagridis
CGCGGGTGGGAGCGAGTGCGTAGCACGAAGCTCACATAGCGCTGTGTGTGTGTGTGTATGAATTCATTTTTTTCTTCATCAGATATTGTTGGTCTTCTTTTCGCGTGAGGTTTCCTCGATGAAATTCTATTTCGTTTCTTGAATTCATTGATAAATCCTATGCTAATTAGAGAATCTTTTTTGATCATTTTATCAATAGTATATTTTTCGAGATAAGCTTGGCATGCAATGTCAATAAAATCTTCGTCATTAGAATATAAACCTTGAGATAAGAAATTACCAACGATATAATCTTTAATTGCAGTTTCTTCTTCATTGGTGAATATCCGATGACTGATGCCATGGTTGTTGTCTCATTATCTCCATTTGTTGTTTAACTCCATTTTCTTTCTCCAATATTTCAACGTTGATTCTGAAATTTCTGATTTTTTAGATAATTTGTAAATTAATTCTGAACTACTTAGAATTTTTCAATAACTATTTGTATTTTCTTCCTGACGTCTCTACGCGTGTAATCATTGTGTGGTTTCCCACTGAATACAGGTCTAGCTTAAATCTTTCAGATGTCGGTTCAATGCCGTTTATTTAATTATTTTGACTAGCATTTAAAATTTGAATACGGCGAATTGGAGCGACACCAGGGTAATGAATGTTTGGCGCCAAACCATTCATACAATTACACATAAAATTTGATAATAAATTTACTTTTTATGTTCAAATTTTGATAGATGTTTTCCAGCCTATAATGTTAGGTCAGCATTTCATCGTTTTCAAAAAGTAATATAATTAACCGAAACTAATTATGAGTGAATTGATTGTATGAATCAATTGGAAATTTCGATTTACGATTATTCTTTTTTATATAGGATTTGATTTTTGCCTTCGGCAATCCCTGAGGGGCGGGCCCCTAGGGTTCTAGGGATTCGTCCCGACCGCATTATATACCTAGGACGTATCATAACCAATTTTTATGCTTAACAGCAAGAAAACATATTGGTTTATCAAACTTAACAAAAAAATATGTGAAAGTTTATTAATAATTCTTCATCTTTACAAAATAAACGGTTCCTATTGCTATCGTAGCGGGGCATCCCAACTGTCACTTTTCCTTAAGCTCAAAAATGAGCTCTCAGGAAAAAATTCGAGTCAGTCTTGTTCAAATGGATATAGTTTGGGAAAACAAACAAGAAAACCTTCGGAAAGTTCATGAGAAACTTAAGGCTCTTTGCGGGATGACTGATATTGTTATTTTGCCTGAAACGTTTTCGACTGGTTTCAGTATGAATACACCTAACTTAGCAGAACCTACAACAGGAGAAACCATAACTATGCTCCAGAAATGGTCTAAAGAATATCAATTTGCAATTGTTGGAAGTTATATTTCAAAAGAACAATCAAATTTCTATAACCGCGCTTTCTTTCTTACACCTAATGGTGACTCTTATTTTTATGATAAACGTCATCTTTTTAGAATGGCCAATGAAATTGATCATTTTTCTTCTGGAATCTCAAGACAGGTTATTTCGTACATGGGATGGAATATTATGCTTCTTGTCTGTTATGATTTACGGTTTCCTGTTTGGAGTCGGAATGTTAATAATGAATATGATCTTTTAATTTACGTTGCTAACTGGCCTATTGCGCGCAGAAGTGTTTGGGATATATTATTACAAGCTCGCGCCATCGAAAACATAAGTTATGTTTGTGGAGTAAATCGTATTGGCAAAGATAACAACGAGATAAATCACAACGGTGGAAGCGCTGCGTATTCGCCGAAGGGCGAACTTTTGACGATTGTTCCTGATAACGAAGAAGGAATCGCTACTATTGAACTTGATCTTTCCGAATTACGAAAATTCAGAATTGATTTTCCTGCATGGAAAGATGAGGACAAATTTACAATGTTTTAAACATATTTCCTTGCAAACTTTTAAATCGATGAAATTTTGTGCAAAAATTTTTGAACTTGATGGAAGTGGTGGTAATCAACCTTCGAAAAGATATAAAATTTGTTTGAGATAAATTTCAACTGTATTTACTTAAATGAATTCATTCAAGGTAATTTGCTGGTAAATTTGCTGTAGCATTTCAAAATCAATTTTGTTTTCTAATGGCTTTATTCCTTTTTTTGCGAGTTTTTTTAACTTTTTTTTATATGATTTAATGATTTTTTGAACAATATTAAATCAAAAATTAAAAAGTATTGTTGAACAAATTCAAGAATTCTGGCCTAATTTTTCGGTGTATGTGATTCATCTTTTTGTTCATTGGATTATAATCATTATATTTTCAGAGCAAACTTGAAAATTAATCGCCGATACAAACGGTTTTTCATCAGCAAATGCCCCCAAAAAAGAAGGGAAAAAAAACAAGAATCAGAAAAGCAAAACTTGAAGAAGAAGAAAGAATTAAATCTCAAAATCTCCCTGAGGTTCGTAAACGCTTTGAATATCTTTATAGTATTTATGATTCTGATGATACTGGCTCAATTAATGAAGAAGATTTTCCCAATTTTGTCAGATCACTTGGGCTATATGCCACTAATGCGCAAATAAACAAACTCTCCAATTTATGTAAAGAAGAAGAAAATGGAGCATATTATCCTTCTTCCAAGTTAGAAGAAGTACTTACCCCTTTGATTATTGATGCTATGCTTAACCCTTCGTCTGATTATGCTGCACCATCAGAGGAGCAACTTGCGTTAGCTTTGAAATCTCTTGATTTAGAACACAAAGGTCATTTAACAGAAAGCGACTTTCGAACAATTATGTCAAACAATGGAGAAAAACTCGATTCCGATGAATTAGAACAAGCATTTGATGAAGCTGTTAATCCAGTGACAGGTGTAATTGATTTGGACAGATATACTGGGCGTTTGTTATATAACTCCAAATTGTTTTAAACATTTTCATTAAATTCAAATTAAATAATCAAAAATATTCTTCGAATTTTAGTTTAAATTAAAATGTTGAAATGATTTTTTGAAAAAAATAAAAAGGAATTTTTCTGTAATGTTATTCAGTTATAATATCTCACATTCCAAAAAATTTGCTTTTTAAAAGTTAGAGTTTATATATAGGAAACAGTTTATATTATTGATATAGTACTGCCTTTATTCATGTTATGAGGTTGTCAATATATTGATGGGGTTGATAAAAACAAGGCAGAATTTTTAATTATAATTTCATCTTGATTTCATTATCTATTCAATGGTTTTCAAAATTGAAGTACTTATATAACAATGGATAATGGATTGGAGATAAAGCATTCTTAACCTAGAATATTAATATATATTAAAGCTTTCTAATTAATTACAATTAGGGATATGTTATTTTTTAGAAATCATTAGAAAATTGAAGAAAAACTGAAAATAAATATAGGATTTGGGATTCATATAAGTAATATAAACACTGTAAAATAACTGACTTGTTTTACTATTAATTTCATTTCCCTTGAATATAAACAATATTTCATATGAGCAAAACATCAATACATTAACACTTACAACATATTCAGTAATGATGCAAAGAAATTTAACCCAATTTTGACGTTGACTTTATCGTAAGTGAGCTTTTTTACAAGCGAAATACTTGAAAAATCAAACCTTAAAAAACAAGTTATCTATTGACTTTGGAGATTTTTTGATTTATTCCAATATAATACAATACTTAAATATTTGATATAACTTTGTTATATTTGCTTAAAGCAGAAACAAAGCGAGATATTTAAATTCGTAAGCACATTGTTTGTCAAATTGGCGGTAAAATTGAATTTAAAAATGGCGCTAAAATCAGTTTCTATTAATGACAGAAGAAGAAAAGACTCAGACCGAAGAAAAGCAAGAAAAGGAGGAAAAGAAGGTTGAGAAGAAGAATGGGAAGAAACCAAGGAAGACAACAACCACCAAAAAAGATGCATCAAAGAAAAAAGTGATGAAAAAGAAGACAACTAATGCAACAAAGAAAACATCAAAGAAGGACTCGACTAAGAAGGGCTCTACTAAGAAAGCAGCCCAAAAGAAGACAACAACTAAAAAGTTGGTAAAGAAAGCAACCAAACCTGAGAAGAAATCGACCAAGAAAAGCGATACAAAACCCAAGAAGACAACGAAGAAGCAAACAACAACAAAGGCAAAGAAGAGTACAGCAAATAAGAATGAATCAAAGGTTCAAAAAATTAATCTTTATGAACAATGGGTTGCTGAAGCCATATTCAATCTTAAAACAGAAGAAAAACCATACGTAAGTTATTTGAAGATTAAGCAATATCTTCTTGATTATATGGATAAAGGATTATATACTGTCATTCCAAAAAGGACAAAGAAAACACTTTCTTCTCTAACAGAAAAGAAGCTTCTGAAGGCCAAAAAAGAATCATATGCATTCTCATCCAAAGGATTAAAGACAATCGCACCAGAAAAAACTGTTAAGAGAAAGCGTATAGCACGCCCAGAGAAAAAGCCAAAGAAGGTTGTAGAAAATATTGAACCTGTTAAGAGTAAGGTTGTCACCCTATCAGGTCGCGTTTCAAGACCACCAACAATTTCAGAATAAAAAAAGCTTAATGACGACTTAAACTAAATTTTTCTTCTTGTCCTTTTTTGTCTTAAATAGTTGAAAGTAATGTTTCATAATTTCAATAATAAATTGCAATTTGAATATATAAAGAGAGAAATACAGCAAAAAATTTGATGCATGAGAGCACAGAACGAAAGTATTTAATGTTAGGATGAAACTTTTGATTTCGAAATAATTTCATTTTACTTTTTCTGCAAAAGTATGTTTTTTGAATCACTGTAGCTTTCACTAGCCTTGAGTTATGCATTGTTTTTGCTGCAGAATATTGGAGTTGAGCTTGGAATTGGCATTTTATGTCTTGGTGCAAATTTGAATACTTTAGAAAATCTGCCCTTCAACAAGAATGGACTTCCAAGTTCCATTTGATGAAATATCATCATTAGAATTTAATAAAGAAGAAGATGTACCAAAACAAATCATAGTTTTACCACCCAAAAAAGAGGATTCTGAATTAACATTATCATTCAAATATAATTCTGTATACATTTTCCCGCAGGAACAATTCAAATGCAAAGAAATTAAAATAAAAGAGAAGAAAATAACTCTCAAAAATTTTCACATAGATTGTTTATTTGCAGTATCAGATTCTGAAATAACACTAGAAAATTGTGAGTTCAATATTAAAAACCCAGACGAAGCAACACTGTTTTCATTTTCTAAACTTAACGTTAATGATTCAAAATTTATAAGCACAAAAATCATTTTAATTAAATCTCATGTTAACTTCAATAATTCAGAATTTACGTGCGGTTCTAAAGAAGAAGCATGTTGTGTTCAAGCAGCTGGTTGTGATCTTTGTATTAGCAGATGTAATTTTCATGATATCGATTCAAAAGTTATTTATACCGAAATTTCAACAATATTAATTGAACATTCGAAATTTAGCAATATTAGCGACACTGCGGTATCTATCACCACCAATTCAGAATCTATATTAATTGATAATCAATTTGATCATTGTAATTATTCAAATATTTATATCATCGAATCATTTAAAAACACAATCAAAGACTCCAGTTTTTCAAATGCCAAAGAGACAGCTGTATGTATTTCACATAGTAGTTGTAATTTTGACAATGTTAAACTTGAAAACATAGGAGGAAATGCTATTTATGGAAACAATGGTTCACATTTTGAAGTTCGTGGCGCAACCATTACTGGTACACAATACCCATCCATTATCCTTATAAATAACACAGATTGCTTCCTTGATGATGTTAACGTTCGCGATACAACAGAAAGTGCTATCGTTCTAAGATGCAACTGCTCGATAACCGCAAAGAACGTTAACATCACAAATCAGAAATCGGTTGGCATCAAAATTTCTGATTCCCGCGAGGTAAAGTTCACAAACGTAAAAGTGCAGGGGTGTGGATGCGACTGTGTGAATTTATGTGATTTTGCTCAAGCATCATTTGATCATTGTGAGTTTGGTGATGCAAACGAGTATGTTATTAATGTTTTCACAGGTGCTGAAATTGTTCTTAATAATTGTTTAATTTTTGGAAAATCTCTTTCACCAATGTATATACATAGAGGGGGAAGCGCCCAAATTGACGGCCTTATTTTTGCTGATACTCAACTCGACATTTCAACAATTAAGATTCCATCTGATAATTCAGGTGAAAGAAGTCTTAAAGATATGTGCAAGATAGAAACAAGCCGACCAATTTTTGCAGTTCGTAATTATGTAGTCGGTGATTTGAAATCATTTAATTCCATTATTAATTCTGATTCAATTTCTGTACAATTTGACCAATCACCGTTTGCTAAAGCCAAATGTCTTATTTGTTCGAAAGAGTTTGATGATTGCCATCTCATTCCATGCGGGCATTGCTGTTATTGCATGGACTGCTGGAACAAATTCGATAAAAAGCCCGATTCGTGCCCTGTCGGACGGTTATTGTAAACGCGTCAAAACTTTATAACGAGTCGCCCGACCAAAGCAAAACATGTGCAATTTGCTATACTGATCCAATTGATTCTTATTTCATTCCTTGTGGCCATACAATTTGCAAAAGATGTTACTTAAGGTGTTTGTATGATTCAGAAAAATGCCCGTTTTGCAGAGAAAGAAGTGTGCAAGCAAGACCTTTTGTAACGTATGAATAAATAAGAATAATTCCTAAGTTTAATGATAAAATCAAGAAAATATTTGATGATGTTCTATTAAGTTATTTCTTCGTTATTTTTTTTTAAAGCATTTTCGAGACGGTTACGAAAAAATTTAAAACGGTTGCTACAACGTTGTAGAACAATCTAACTGTTTTGTAGAAAACACTTTCTAAAAAACTTATAGATGTAATTGCAAAAATGTTTAGACATCCTTGAAGTAGTTTGGCATAAAAGACATAATGTGGTCCCAATAAACTTCGCATTTTTCGTATTTGATTTCGAATATTGAGTATTTTAGTAATCTCCAAAATATTAGCTCGAGCCATCATCTTTTGTCCAAAGGGTAGATTAGATATTTTCAGTCTATTATAATACAAAAATCCTGCCATTTGTCTTTTGATTGCGAATTTTAACAATGAAAATGCTACTTCTATAATGTTTAGCATTGGAAAATATGGTGTAAGGTATTTATATTCCCAGGAATCCTGCATAGACACATATTTGGCTATTTTCATTTTCAGCATGGATCCGACGATTGTCAAAAATGAGTGTCACTTTTGATAAATGTATCGGTATTACAACTTCTGTTAGCAGAGTTAAAAATAACTTAGGAATTTATGGAATCTACTCCAGAATCATAAAACACAAAATCTAGATCTTTGCTCAAACAAGCACAAACAGACATATTAGTGCCTTTGTTTTGTGCAATGGTAACTATTGCTCGGTTACCTTTTTTAGTTAGCGCTTGTCTTCTGAGTGTGTTCAAATAAAAACCACATTTGTCAATAAGATAATTAAGTTAGATCTTGATTTTGAAATGAACCATTGTAAATATTTTTGTTGATTTATTTTATTGATAATATCATTCCTCATTTTATTATAGAATGAAGAATCTTTTAGGGTTATTAATTCACCGTTCAAATACACACACACATGCAAAACCTGGCTAGCTTGGGTAGCACCCTGCGCTTTAGCCTACGGCTTGCTCTTCGGCGCCTTGCGCCTCGGTGTGTTGGTTCGCTCCTTCGTCGCTACCATATGATACCACTATCGGAAGGGTAATTTAATCAAAATTTTAAGGATTCAAAAATAACGCTAGTTTTTAAAAAATTTAATTTTTTTATTATATAGAAATGGCACCAACATATTTTGATGAATTACCAAAAACAACCATTGAAATAAAAAAGGTTCGAGGACTTGAAGTTAAACCAAGAAAATATTATTATGATTTTCAAAAACGGCAAATCATCAGAAGATGTAATTTAAAATTTGATCCGAAACCATTTGCTATTATTCAAGGACCTAAATTCCAACCAGTATTAATATCAAGAGATAAACCGTCAAAACGTTTTGATTTACTTATGCTTATTAATTCATTTGCGAGAAAATATGAAGATAGGATACGTAAGTCAGTTTAAGCAAGCAGTTGTACCATTATTTTTATCACTATCGGAAGATGTCTGCACTAGATTTATTTGTTATTATTTACTGTTAATCACTATACGGAGATGTCGAAACTAGAATTTTTTTTATTTTTATATATAGGACTATATAATAGGACAGTCTACCTGGATAAATAAAAAGTAAGTAGTTGTAGAAAGTAGAAATTCTGGAAATAGCAAAACTATCGAAAATCACTAAAAAACGGGGTATATTTATGGTTGGACACTATATTTCTGCTAATCATTTACGGAAGATGTCTACACTAATATTTACTGTTTACCCACATTTTTAATAGGTTTGATGTCAAAACACGCCATTTTAACATGAATACCTATCATTTTTAATAGGTTTGACATCTAAACACCCATTTTCGCAGTAATACCTCGAAAAATGACGTGAAAATCACTGATTTCAGGGATTTTGTAATTTCTATTTCCTCCTCGTGTAAAAAGAGTTTGGTTTCATCAATTCCGGGAAGACTGTCCTGTCATAGTGTCCTTTATGATAACATTAATTCCCAAAAAATAATTTTTTTGTCAGCATTCCCGCAAAACGAAGTAAACTTAGTGTCGGAACTTATGTTTTGTCAGACATGTAACAGTAATGTTAACAGCATTACACACATATCTGTAACAGTAATGTTGTTAACATATATGAGTAATTCATGTAAAAATGACGTGAAAATCACTGATTTCAGGGATTTTGTAATTTCTATTTCCTCCTCGTGTAAAAAGAGTTTGGTTTCATCAATTCCGGGAAGACTGTCCTGTCATAGTGTCCTTTATGATAACATTAATTCCAAAAATAATTTTTGTCAGCATTCCCGCAAAACGAAGTAAACTTAGTGTCGGAACTTATGTTTTGTCAGACATGTAACAGTAATGTTAACAGCATTACACACATATCTGTAACAGTAATGTTGTTAACATATATGAGTAATTCATGTAAAAATGACGTGAAAATCACTGATTTCAGGGATTTTGTAATTTCTATTTCCTCCTCGTGTAAAAAGAGTTTGGTTTCATCAATTCCGGGAAGACTGTCCTGTCATAGTGTCCTTTATGATAACAATATTATTTTCATTTATGGCTCACGTTCAAGTTACGAGTTGTATGTTTTTTGTTCGACGATAGTTTGAATATTTTACAAATAACACTTAACGGTCACCGTTAATTAACAGTCGCCATTAAATAAACGGTCGACATCAAATAAACGGTCGCCATTATTTAACGGTCGTTTGTCACTTTATCAGGGTGCGATCACAAAACCGTCCGAGCTGCCAGGAATTTTTTATAAACCGAAAACCGCTTTCTGATTGAATGACCATTAAAAAAGTCACGTTTTTAGTACATTTTCAAATGTTAACCTTTTGTATGTGCTCAGAAATGGGTGTCAGTCGTAAAATATAATTGAATACACATTAAAACCAGTGGCAAAACGATCATGTCATAAAATTTTTTTCGAGACATAGACAAAGGTAGGTATATAATGCGGTCGGGAATGATCACGAGGTCCCTAGGGGCCCCGCCGGGGGCGGGGCCCCTAGGGACCTCGTGATCATTCCCGACCTTTACTTTTCACTGGGGGGATTTCCGGGGTCTTCGACCCCCGGAGGTGCCCTTCGGACCCCTCCGGAAGTCTCAGACCCCTCCAATCCTCCGAGTGTGCTCGCTGCGCTCGCAACAAAAATCAAAATGATTTTTGTGAGCCATACAATTCGATAGAAAATTTGAATGAGCATTCAATTTTGATGATTTTTGTGAGCCATACAATTCGATAGAAAATTTGAATGAGCATTCAATTTTGAGAGAACGCGAAACTTTTTCATAGGGACGATAGCACTTTTATGCCACTTTTCGCATAAACCTATCAAAAACTCCGTATAACCAGCACAAAATGGTACGGTTATGTTTGGCCGGACATTTATCCTATTCAATTTATCTTTGGTCAGAGGTTCGTAGTCAAAAAGCGACGGTTATATTGTTTGATCGCATGGCAAACTTTATTTTTATAAACGAATGGTCAGAATACACAATTTTAAAAATGTCACATCATCACTTCACTCTTTATGAATACAGATTACTATTCAGTTACAAAACTTGCAGATTTTATGAAAGAAAAAGATCCAGATGCTACAGCGGTTGCTTTATTTTTTGAACCCAAAGATGACAAACTTGGTAATTTTAACAATTTTATAATCAAGTAAATTGGCATGATCATCAAACATAGAAATTTCCAAAATTTTTATTTTGTTCATAAAGAGTTGATCGAATTCTTCAAACAAAGAAATATCAAAGTTTCAGTACCAATAACTGATAACAAAAAGCCACCACTTACTAATAATATTCATTATTTAGAGATTCATTTAACTCTATTAGAGAGTAATTTTGGAAGATGGTATCATGCATTTCTATATGAATCAACGAACACTGAAGTTAATAATATACTCATTTCACATAAAATACCTGATAATAATGAATTCCAAACAGTATTTGACATGAATTCAATCGATTTTGATAGTTTTAAAGCTCTAGTTTGAATAAAAAACAATAATCACTTCATTTTTTTTAATGTCTGATGATGAATTTCTTTTTACATTCGATTTCTATAATGATTATTTTGATAATTTTGACACTTCATCTAATGACATTGTGCAAAAAAAAAAAAAAAAAAGACAATATATATTAATAATGTTTTTTCTTCATTATGGACAGTAGAAAAAATTGTTAAAGATTTAAATAAACAAAGAAACAATGTTTTTTATTTCTATTTATTTTCTTTTTCATAAGGTATAACATATATTTCACTATTTTGTCTTAAAGCTGAAAATGGTATTGGTTGTTCAAATATAATTGCATTTGTAAATGACACTCTTCTCTGTTTTTCTATATCTTATAAATTTCTAATTTCAGGAATATCTAACCTATTTTTGTTGTAATAGGTTTCTATAACCTCAGGTTTATAATTCGACATTTATAAAAATGATTTAAATTTTAACAAAATTACTTTGAATTTTTGAAACTAAAATATACCAAATCCCAGACGTCCTTTAAGGACGCCTGCGTCCAATTTGGTATATTTTAGTTTCAAAAATTTAAAAAAACAATATATATATATATAAATAATATTTTATTATTTCTTTTGTCCAACTAGTGCATTAGCTACACCATCTATCACAGGTGAGAATTTATCTGCTATTTTAATTCCTTTTGCAATAGCACCTGCATGACCAGGTAAATTTTCAATTCCAGGTATTTTACCTACTGTATTTACAACAGGTTTAGCTACTTTATTCCAAACATTTCCAATAAATCTACCGACTGGTTTAATAATTTTTATTTTTTAATCCAAGCACCAGCTTTTTTAAATCCGTTTTTTAATTTTGTTCCAAAAACCCCACGCCATAAATAATAATAAAAATAAATAATTATTTCTTTATTTATAAAATGCAGGATGTAAATTAGAGAAGATCTTATCATTTGCTTCCATACCTACTGATTTAAATATAGGAGCTATTCTATCACCTACTTCAAATATTTTATCTACAGGTAATTTCTTTAAAGGTCCTATCTTTTTAATATCTTCTTTATGTTGTTTTGCAAATTCATAACCTTTTGCAATATGCGGACTAATTTTTGCGAAGCCTTCTTTAACTTTTTTAAGTAAAGGTCCTATTTTCTTTATACCTGATTTAAATTTATTCCACAACCCCCACGCCATTAAAATTTATGAAAAATATTTTTCATTTTTATTAATGTATTATAATAATACGCAATCTAAAAATGAACAAGATGATCAAGGTAATGTTGGAGCTTATTTTGATCGTCTTAAAGATTTAATTGCTAAAAATGATGGTACTCGTTCTTTTATTTTAAGAACTGAAGATTGTCATGATCAAAATGCACCATTTAATCAATCTCAAGAAACTAGATTAAGAATTACTCATGGTGATCATATGGTTTCACAAATAACTGAAGGTTTTATTAATTTTAAAATTAGAATAAATGTACAATTATCAAAAGCTATTAATTCTAGTAATTTGACAGATCCAGAAAATTTAGCTAAAATATTTATAGGTTTTAAGAGTTCTAATCAATTATTAGATCAATGACAAATTATGTCTAATAATATTTCTACTGGTTATCAACAAAATGAATGTTGTCGTGAAGGTTATTGTTATTCTACAATTAAACCTTATGCTGAAAAGAAAACTAGGAAATATACACATTCTTTATATGAAAATGTTTCAGAATATTCTCAATCTGTTTGTGGTACTTATGTTGATTTAAATACAATTGCAGATGGAAATAAACATGATATCGAATTTGAAATGAATCTTCCATTTGAAGATATATTAGCTTTACAAGCATTTGATTTATATCCAAATAGATTAGTTGGTGATATTGAATTAAAGTTTTATGTTAAACAAAATGGTTTAGTTTGGTGTCAAGTAGATCCACGTAAAATTAAAGAAGTTAAAGAATTTTTTAGAAGATTCTTCTATTAATGCTACATTTAATAATTTACCTTTATTTACTCATGGTTTTACTCAAATTGGTAATTCTGCTAATATAACTACTACATTTAAATGTGATACTGAAACTAATCATACTATTGATACTGCAACTGAGAATGTTTCTTTATATTGTACAGGTTTAACTGTACTTTCATGTAAATCTAATATGTATGGTTTTGGAGTTAAAGAAGAAACTTTAAATAAAATAGCTCAAATACTTCAACAACCTGGAGGTTTAATAATTCCTTCACAACAATTAGATTATAATGTATTTGCGTTAGCTGCTACAGAATCTGGTATATAATCTACTATTAATATGCCTTTATTTAATGTCACAACTATTACAGTTGTATTTCCAAAACATGCTAATGATTATACTTGTTTCGATAATCCTATTTATAATAATGTTCAATTAACTATTGCAGGTCAAAATTATCCTGATGAACCTGTTTCTACTTTAGGTGCTAGATTTTTAACAATATCAATTAGTTGCTTCTGATTTAGATGGTGGTATACAATGATCTAAAGAAAACGAAGATACTTTAACTATGGATAGAAATGCTTCTAATGGTACAAGATATGATAATACATTAAGTGATGCTACTTCTTTTATGCTTAATATACAATGTGAACGTTCGCGTGGTGGTTACGTATTTGATGGTTTAGATTCTAATGGTCAAAATATACCAATACAAATTAAAGGTCAACCAATTTATACACAAGCTAATGATACCTATTATAATATAGATGATGCTGGAAATCATCCACCACCACCACAATTATTCATTTGTCGTGATACTTATTTTACATTAGATTTACACAACGGTTTGAAATACCATGCTAATGGTACACCAGATGGTTATTAAATAAACATTTATATTTATAAAATATTATCAAATTTTGACTAAAACCTTTGTGGCAAAGTTATTTGATATAATTTAAAAAATATAATCTTGCTCAGGTACCACTAACGTCCTCCGCAAGATGAAGGCCTAGCAAAAATTATTTTTATTTTTAAACGTCCTCAAATAACGGTATTTTGAAAAATAAAATTAAACCTAACCCCCACCCCTAGTACACTTTATACTGATCACCTGTCTACGCCCTCTTATAAAAAAGTGCTCCGCGGAGTCGGGCTTCGGCAGGTTTGTGATAAATGCACTCATTCGCCATTAGGGCTCTCTTTGGGGGGGAGGGGGTGGGGGATTAATTTTATAAAATAAAGAAAAATTAAAATAGAAAATTTAATAGCCCATTGAGCGAACAAACTTTGTTATTATCACTCATGTGCATAGTCAAAAAGAAAAAAAGTTATATCGAAAAAACCGATAGAAAAGAAATGTTTTTACAACTGACTAAACATCAAATTAAAAAAATTAATTGAAAAAATGTCAAAAACACATCAAAAAAGCAAATTTAACTACGTACGATAAAAATTGAATAAAATTACAAATGTCACAATAAATTTAAAAATTTTAAATATGTCAGTTATCGTTAAAAATAAAAAAGGTATGTCAAATAACTAGGTGAAAGTAACTGTCAAACCATCGATTGTAAGAGCTTAGATTGTTTACTGATTCCATTCCTTGGATACTTTACTAAAGAGAAATAAGTTATATAAAAAATCAAACAGTCTTAATTAAATTACTATTGGCAATAAAGAGAATGAAAAAGTGACAAAAAGGACATGTCATATGAAAAACATCATATTTACTAATATCAATTGAATGGTTTACAAGAAAAGTGACAATATAATCATCATTGAAAAAGTGGATAAGATAATATGATGCCAAATGGAGTATAACATTGAATGGAACACATCATAACTTTGCCACAAAAGTATAATTATAGAATTTAAATATTTCAAAAAGTCGAATGACCAAAGAAGAGAAAAATAGTGTCATTTCATTAATGGAAGAGTACGAAGTAAAGATGATATTGAATCACAGAATAGGATTCAACTACAAAGAAGGAAAAATGAAGATTTGGTACTTACTATTATGGCAGGACAACAGCACAAGTTGGGAAGAAGAAAGTAACCTGACAAATTGCGATGACCTAAAGAACATATACTTAGAAAAGTTGATAGAAGAAGGAAGAACTGAAGATATCAAAAAAATACTGGAGTAAACAAAACAATAAGACAAAGATCTTCTGATAATGAGTATTTAATGAGATAAAAATAAGAATAAAAACATCAAATTACAATTTCTAAATGTAAAGTATTGAAATATTATTATATAATAGAAAAGTGACAGAAAGGATATGTCATATGAAAAACAGCACATTAACAAAACATAAAATAAGAATGAGGTATAAAATGACACATATAAAAACACACAATTAATGTAGTCAACCTAAAAATAAATTTCCAGGTACCTGACACATATTGAAAAGAATAACCCTTAAATTGCTTTTAAGGTACCACAAAATCAAAAACTTTTCGGATGGCGACCGTTATGAGCAAAGAAGTTTCAGTACAAAATAATTGAATACTCAACGCCTAGGCAATGATGTGAAGTATTCAATTTATAACTTATTGAATCGTTATCTGGTCGGTAGGAAATGCCCATTCTCTTTAGGTAATATGATCTCCTTGGAGCCTACTATCGTTCTCAAATACGATAGAACTAAAGAGAATCAGGGCATTATTATTTTTAAACGTCCTCAAATAACGGTA
This sequence comes from Histomonas meleagridis, assembly GCF_020186115.1. Classification (NCBI taxonomy): domain Eukaryota; phylum Parabasalia; order Tritrichomonadida; family Dientamoebidae; genus Histomonas; species Histomonas meleagridis. The sequence continues at coordinate 15,332 of NW_027150915.1, forward strand.
TTTTGAAAAATAAATTTAAACCTAACCCCAACCCCTAGTACACTTTATACTGATCACCTGTCTACGCCCTTTTATAAAAAAGTGCTCCGCGGAGTCGGGCTTCGGCAGGTTTGTGATAAATGCACTCATTCGCCATTAGGGCTCTTTTTTTTAGCATAAATCTCATCATGATTATGATCATTTAAAGATATCTTAGTTGTATCTAAATTATTAATAGTTGCACATTGAATATTTCCATTATTTCCAAAACTTAATAATGAACCAGTTTTTGATTTAAAATCTAATGAATTAGTATTAGCAGTTATTCTCCATGTATTATCTTTATCATAATCTGCCTTATTATGCATATCAATATATTGTCCAACTTCTACAACACCATCTTCTTTTAATGTAATAATAGATGGCACATATAATTTTGTATCCCATTTACCACCTTCTGCAGTTGACAATTGAAAATTATTTAATGAAGTAACTTGTACATTCCCATTTACTGTTAAATCATTATTTATTGTACTATGTGTATGACTTTTTGTTGAATATTTTTCATCTGATTGCGATTTATTATAATAATTTCGACAACATCTTTTGTTGCGATCTTTGTCTCATAGAATACAACATGCATGGAAAGATAGTGCTTGTCCTCAGGAATGAGTCTAAATCCATATGCTTCCATATCCTAACAATTACAATAACCACCGTAAGAGTAATTTCCGAATATATTTTTAAGCTGTTCAAGCCATTCATAAACCGATATAAATTCATCTTCTGTTTTAATTGAATCAAAGTCAAAATACAGATGCACATAATCCTCATTAATTATAAATTCATTAAAGCCTTTACTAAAATCATAATTGTTAATCTCATCAAATGATATTTCTTTTGGAATGAAATTATTAGGTCTGTTAAAAGATACGTCATATTTAATTTTTTTTTTCATCATTAAAAGAACTTAATAACTCTTCGAAGGAATAATCAACGGCTGTATTAATTACATAATCGACAAAACTCATTATTTTTAACGCGTAAAAATATTAAATATTGTTATTGAAATTAATGCTGTTATTAATCCTACATTTTAATTTTTTTATGCATATTAAATGAGCATCAACAGTGACACATCACAACTGAACTCAGCAACATCAAACAACAGTGACACATCACAACTGAACTCAGCAACATCAAACAATAATGATACATAACAACTGAACGCAGCAACATCAAACGATAAACAAAAACGACTCAAACAATCGCAGAAAAAGCAGTATATAATGTTTATGCAGCGTTCTGATGTAGTTGACGTATTAAAAACAATTCCTAAGCATTTAAGGATAAATTTTTTGCGTGAATAATTTGAAAAAGAGACCCGGTATACATATATCGCGATATATAGCTTATTCAGTAAAGCAAGATACAATAAACCAAGTAGTTTTTAATAATAACACTTATGTTTTATGCTAAAATAATTTCTGAGTGACATTATTTTTATCAAAAATGTTTCCGTCGACATTAAATAATTATGATTCACTCATGATTCACAGTTGTTTTATCAAAAATGTTTCCGTCGACATTAAACAATAATGATTCACAGTTGATTCACTCATGATTCACAGTTGTTTTATCAAAAATGTTTCCGTCAAATATACTTTGTCAAACATTAAATAATTATGATTCTGTTGACGTTAAACAATTGTGCTTCATCAAATATTAACAACAATTATGATTCATTAGTGTTGAAGAAATGCTTCTGTTGACGTTAAAAATAATGATCTTATCGGCGTAACAATTATGATTCCGTCGACATTAACAGAAGTGCTTCTTCAGACATTAAACAATTATGATTCCGTCGACATTAACAGAAGTGCTTCTTAAGACATTAAACAATTATGCTTCTGTTGACGTTTAACAATAATGATCTTATCGGCGTAATAATTATGATTCCGTAAAATAATAAACAATTATTATTCCGCCAAATATTAATAATTATGATTCATTAGTGTTAGAAGAAATGCTTCTTCAGACATTAAACAATTGTGATTCCATCAGACGTTAAACAATTATGGTTCAGTCGACATTAAACAATTATGATCTCATCAAATATTAAACAATTATGATTCATTAGTGTTAGAAGAAATGCTTCTTCAGACATTAAACAATTATGATTCCGTCAAACAATAAACAATTATGCTTCGTCAGACGTTAAACAATAATGATTCATCAGACGTCATTATCACTTGGAAGTAATGGTGGGATGTCGAAACTAGTTTACTGTTAATAATTAATGAAATCATTAATGAAACCCATTATTTTTATCAGTAATGTTGGGATGTCGGAAGAAAATTCTTTGGAGGAGAATTATCCTCTATTCATGAGACCTTCTATTTTTGATCATTTTTCAACGACGGAATGTGTCTTAGTGTCTCAGGGTGACCATGGTAAGGAACATCATCCAGAATTAGGTGGCACTTGGGCAAATCGGCACAAATATGAAAATTTAATGATTCACCCATTATTTTTGTAATTTGTGACAGGACTATATAACAGGACGGTCTTTTCGGAAAATTTGAAACTAAACTCTTTTTATACGAGGGAGAATTAGCAATTGAGGTTTTGCTGAAATCAGTGATTTTCACGTCAAAATTTAAGGTTTTACTGCGAAATGGTATGTTTTGATGTATGAACTAGTGAAAATGATATGTAATCATGTTAAAATGGTATGTTTTGATGTATGAACTAGTGAAAATGATATGTAATCATGTTAAAATGGCTGAAAATCACTATTTTTCACCACTTTTGCTATTTCCAAAATTTCTACTCCCTACCACTAGTTACTTTTTATTTTTCCGACAAGACCGTCCTCTCATAGAGTCCTATAATAATAAAAAAATTCTAGTTTTTCACATTCTCGCATAATATTTAACAGTAAATTAAATCTCACGTTAAACAATTATGATTCCGTCAAACAATAAACAATAATGATTCATTAGTGTTAGAAGAAATGCTTCTTCAGACGTTAAACAATTATGATTCCGTCAAACAATAAACAATAATGATTCCGTCAAACAATAAACAATTATGTTCTCATCAAACATTAAACAATTATGATTCATTAATGTTAAACAATTATGTTCTCATCAAACATTAAACAATAATGATTCATCAGACGTTAACAGATATGCTTACGTCGACGTTAAACAATAATGATTCATCAATAATGTTTTGTCAGACGTCATTATCACTATGCGGGAATGTCGAATCATTAGTATTTACTGTTGATCATTAATGAAATCATTAGTGAAATCATTAGTGAAATCATTAGTGAAACCCATTATTTTTATCAGAAAATGTGGGATTAGTTCCGACCTTCTATTTTTGATCAATTGCCAACGACGGTGAGCTGACCAGGGTGTCCAGGGTGACCACGGTCACTCAATTAATCCGAAAATTTGAGACAACATGACATTTTGACAACAACATTATTATGACAAAAATAATGAGTATCATTAATGCTTCATCAGACGTTAAACAATTATGCTTCATCAAACAATAAACAATAATGATTCATCAGACAATAACAATAATGTGGAACAATTATGTTTCCGTCAAACAATAACAATAATGCGGAACAATTATGCTTCATCAAACAATAAACAATAATGATTTCGTCAAACAATAACAATAATGCGGAACAATTATGCTTCATCAAACAATAAACAATAATGATTCATCAGACAATAACAATAATGCGGAACAATAATGTTTCCGTCAGACAATAAACAATTATGATTCATCAGACAATAACAATAATGCGGAACAATAATGTTTCCGTCAGACAATAAACAATAATGATTCGTCAGACAATAACAATAATGCGGAACAATTATGCTACATCAAACAATAAACAATTATGATTCCGTCAGACAATAACAATAATGTGGAACAATTATGTTTCCGTCAAACAATAACAATAATGCGGAACAATTATGCTTCATCAAACAATAAACAATAATGATTCATCAGACAATAACAATAATGCGGAACAATAATGTTTCCGTCAGACAATAAACAATTATGATTCATCAGACAATAACAATAATGCGGAACAATAATGTTTCCGTCAGACAATAAACAATAATGATTCATCAGACAATAACAATAATGCGGAACAATAATGTTTCCGTCAGACAATAAACAATTATGATTCATCAGACAATAACAATAATGCGGAACAATAATGTTTCCGTCAGACAATAAACAATTATGATTCCGTCAAACAATAACAATAATGCGGAACAATAATGCTTCATCAGACGTTAAACAATAATGATTCATCAGACAATAACAATAATGCGGAACAATAATGTTTCCGTCAGACAATAAACAATAATGATTCATCAGACAATAACAAGATTTCTTAATTCTTTTAGCAAATGTTTATGTTCTGCGGTAATAACTAAGGCTTTTTTATAATATTTAATTGCTATAAAATGACCAATAAATCAAACGCAATTGTTTCAATTGATATTGGAATTAAGAATCTTGCTGCCGTCATAAAAACTAATTATAATCAAAATCTTAAAGATATTAATATACATTTTGATTTATATGATTTAACAAAATGTAGTTAAAAACAAATGTAGCTATTTCGAGAAGTTGTGTTATAAAAAATATATTCGCGACTATTTCACAAAATTATATATTAGATAAAATCATTATTGAGCGACAATTACAGCAAAACACTATCGCACATAGTTTGATGTATTTAATAATATCAATCGCTTTATTCCATGTTGAACCACATAATATTATATTATTTGATCCAAAAATGAAATTTATCAAACTCTGTATAAATTATACAACTAAAAATAAAGAGCATAAGAAGTTGGACGTGAATTTGATTCATAACTTTTTAATAAATACTGAAAAAAACAATAATCTTAAATCATTTGAGGCACTAGTTAAAAAAGATGATGTTGCTGACGCTTTATTACAAGCCTTAGTTATTACCGCAGAACATAAACATTTGCTAAAAGAATTAAGAAATCTTGTTATTGTCTGATGAATCATAATTGTTTATTGTCTGACGGAAACATTATTGTTCCGCATTATTGTTATTGTCTGATGAATCATAATTGTTTATTGTCTGACGGAAACATTATTGTTCCGCATTATTGTTATTGTCTGATGAATCATTATTGTTTATTGTTTGATGAAGCATAATTGTTCCGCATTATTGTTATTGTTTGACGGAAACATAATTGTTCCGCATTATTGTTATTGTCTGACGGAAACATAATTGTTCCGCATTATTGTTATTGTCTGACGGAATCATAATCGTTCCGCATTATTGTTATTGTTTGACGAATCATTATTGTTTAACGTCTGATGAAGCATTATTGTTCCGCATTATTGTTATTGTTTGACGGAATCATTATTGTTTATTGTTTGATGAAACGTAATTGTTTATTTTCTGACGGAAACATAAACGTTCGTTCCAATATTAACGTGTAACATAATATTTAACGTTCGTTCCAACATTAACGGTCACGTGACATTTAACGTTCGTTCCAACATTAACGGTCGCTGTGATATTAACGTTCAACTGCACGATACATAACCTCCGACGATAGATAACCGCATATTTTCAAGAGGTCACAAATTTCTATATGCTTTCAATATATTCTATACTATCACAAATTATGATCGTTTTGCCACTGGTTTCTGATAACTCACATAATAATTTTACGACTGACAGCATTTCTGATACCATACAATTTTTTTCTCAATAGCATTCAAAAATAAACCGTCATTTATGATCGTTATCGGCAATAAATTTCTGTGATCATTCAAATGACTTTTTCAGATAGCATTCAAATATTTCATAACCATTCAAATCCTAAAACCTCCGAAAAAAGAGGTTTCCGATCATTGTATAATGTGAAGTGCTGCAAATGGACTGTTAACTTTTAGAATGGTTTATGCTATGAAAAAAATAAAGTGGCATACAATAGTTGAAATAACGATTTTTTTTTCATTTTTGACATTTGCCGATCAATAGCCGTATTTTAGCATTCAAATGACTTTTTAAAATAGCATACAAAAATTTCTGAACCTCTCGATCCTATCGTACGATCGGTAACCGTCATTTATGATCGTATTTTTTCTATGCTTCAGAAAAAATTTAATGACATGATCGTTTTGCCACTGGTTTTAATGTGTATTCAATTATATTTTACGACTGACACCCATTTCTGAGCACATACAAAAGGTTAACATTTGAAAATGTACTAAAAACGTGACTTTTTTAATGGTCATTCAATCAGAAAGCGGTTTTCGGTTTATAAAAATTCCTGGCAGCTCGGACGGTTTTGTGATCGCACCCTGATAAAGTGACAAACGACCGTTAAATAATGGCGACCGTTTATTTGATGTCGACCGTTTATTTAATGGCGACTGTTAATTAACGGTGACCGTTAAGTGTTATTTGTAAAATATTCAAACTAAAAAAAAAAAAAAAACATACAACTCGTAACTTGAACGTGAGCCATAAATGAAAATAATATTGTTATCATAAAGGACACTATGACAGGACAGTCTTCCCGGAATTGATGAAACCAAACTCTTTTTTACACGAGGAGAAATAGAAATTACAAAATCCCTGAAATCAGTGATTTTCACGTCATTTTTACATGAATTACTCATATATGTTAACAACATTACTGTTACAGATATGTGTGTAATGCTGTTAACATTACTGTTACATGTCTGACAAAACATAAGTTCCGACACTAAGTTTACTTCGTTTTGCGGGAATGCTGACAAAAATTATTTTTGGAATTAATGTTATCATAAAGGACACTATGACAGGACAGTCTTCCCGGAATTGATGAAACCAAACTCTTTTTACACGAGGAGGAAATAGAAATTACAAAATCCCTGAAATCAGTGATTTTCACGTCATTTTTACATGAATTACTCATATATGTTAACAACATTACTGTTACAGATATGTGTGTAATGCTGTTAACATTACTGTTACATGTCTGACAAAACATAAGTTCCGACACTAAGTTTACTTCGTTTTGCGGGAATGCTGACAAAAATTATTTTTGGAATTAATGTTATCATAAAGGACACTATGACAGGACAGTCTTCCCGGAATTGATGAAACCAAACTCTTTTTACACGAGGAGGAAATAGAAATTACAAAATCCCTGAAATCAGTGATTTTCACGTCATTTTTCGAGGTATTACTGCGAAAATGGGTGTTTAGATGTCAAACCTATTAAAAATGATAGGTATTCATGTTAAAATGGCGTGTTTTGACATCAAACCTATTAAAAATGATAGGTAATGCTTCTAAAACCACCTAAAATCAGTGATTTTCACCACTTTTGCTATTTCCAGAATTTCTACTTTCTACAACTACTTACTTTTTATTTATCCAGGTAGACTGTCCTATTATAATGTCCTATATATAAAAATAAAAAAAATTCTAGTTTCGACATTCCCGCCAAGTGATTAACAGTAAATAATAACAAATAAATCTAGTGCAGACATCTTCCGATAGTGGGTAAACAGTAAATATTAGTGTAGACATCTTCCGTAAATGATTAGCAGAAATATAGTGTCAAACCTTAAATTTACCCCGTTTTTTAGTGATTTTCGATAGTTTTGCTATTTCCAGAATTTCTACTTTCTACAACTACTTACTTTTTATTTATCCAGGTAGACTGTCCTATTATATAGTCCTATATATAAAAATAAAAAAAATTCTAGTTTCGACATTCCCGCCAAGTGATTAACAAATAAAACTAGGTTTCACACTCCTCCGATTCTGAGGTCATATGGTAGCGACGAAGGAGCGAACAGAGCCAGTCAAGCAAAATAGTTCTCGTGGAGTTGTATATTTAACTTTATATATATATTGCATATATGTTGTTAATAACAAATTTTTAAAAAAAATACTAGATTTTTCGATTTATTGTTGAGATAAATATATTTTTACATATATTTTCTTTGAATTAGTTTTAATCGGCAATAATGTTTTTGGGGCACCTCAATAGCACTTTTTCACAACTGGTATGGAACCCGTGGGAGGTAATTTTTCATTTATACTTTTTATTTTCTTGCAACACAGCACACATCTTATTTCTTCCCTTCTGGAAGATAGAATTCATGATTATTTTTCGATTTCGATTTTTTTCAGATTATTCATTCTTCCAACAATCTCCTCCGTTATCTCACAACACAACACACATCTTATTTCTTCCCTTCTGGAAGATAGAATTCATGATTATTTTTTGATTTAGATCATAAATTTCACTGCTAAATTTTTATTTATTTCAGTTGATAAATTGCGTTGAAGCAATATTCCTTGCAACAATTGAAGAACCAGAAATACTATTATTATTCTTTTCTCTAAAGTTTAATGAAGGGTCTATAGACAAGCATTTGATCAACGTTCTTAATTGAGTGCCTTTGTATTCATAATTCATATTATTAGCAATTGATGCCCTAAGTTTATCAATTTCCATTTTGCATGCATTTACGTCAAAATTAACATGTTGCACTTCTCTTCCATTTAGGAAAACACCTGCATCTGAAGCTTTTCGGCTTGGGGGTAATTCTATTTTTAGTTCGTTTAGCAATTGATTTTTCAAAGTGTTTCTAGACAGGGAAGAAATAAAAACATCAACTCCAAGCTTGTTTTGCAACAATCAATTGTTGATCGCGTAATCCCAAATGTGTTTTCAATGGGATGCGATGAAATGCGATTCAAGGCTAATTTTTCAGGATAATTTTTTAAGGCATAATACAATCCAATGATTGTATTTATCATTCGCTTTAACTTATCCTTTGAATAAAATGAAATGCTTCCAACATTCTTTGAGAATTTTTCAGGCAATTCTTGAGAATGGTTAAAGTATAATTGACAATATTCCCTGAAAAATATGTGTTTAATTATATCTAAAATTCTTTTTCTTGTGCTTAAATCAATTTCCTTTGAATGAAGAACAGCTCCCCATAAACTGAATGGTAGTAAATAATAAAAATGTGAATGCTTTTTATTTTTCATCATTATGTTTAAATTTTTGATTGAAAATGCATTCAATGCAAGTTTGTCATTGTATTTTGACAAACTAGTAGTATCTAAAAAAGCTTTGATTCTGGAAATTTCATAAAAACTACCAATTGAAATTATTTCTGTATTAGCCATTAATGAAACACAATGAAAAAGTCTACATCGTTGATTCTTAATTATATGTAAGTAATCACTAATAGGCCATTGTTCGAATTGAATATATTGAATTATAGTTTCAAGTTCATAATGTAAATACTTGAAAATTTTTGTAAAATGATTTGAATGCCAAATATTTGTTCCTGTATCACCATCTGAACATTTAAATACAATTTTAAATTTTTGAGACAATTCAATTAATTGTTGATCAAATATGTTCTTCACTACCATCATATTTCTGAACCACACATAAATATGGCTGATGGATATCACCTGTAATATCTGACTCAAAATCTCCATAATAAATTAAATTTGTATCAATAAATTTATTTTTTTTCTTATTTCTAATATAACATCTAACACAAGTGTTGGGATTATAATCTAATGAATAATTCATCCCATTATAACATTGATCTGAAAAATCTGTACGTAATAAAAAAAAATAAGAATATGTAATTGGTGTAAATAAATTTTTTTCCATTAAAGTAGTACTATGAGGTCTCACCAATTGGAGGTATTGGTGACCGTTAAGACAAACATCATCACATTTTTGAAACAACATCTTGTCAAAAAAATCGATTAGGTTGTTTTTAATCAAAAATCGATCATGAATTCATAATAATGTGACTCTGGAGATGCTCCCATGCCCAAACTAAATATTGTGATGCAATCTTTTTTGTAAATTTTTGATTTGGATTATTGTTATAACAAGTGTTTAGCTGTTGCTTTCAAGCAACCAAAGACTCTTCTATCTAAAGGCTGAAGCTGGTCTGTCAAGCCAGGTGGAATAAAATGCAATGTGATTTTTAAGCTTGCTGCTAAAATTTGAATTTGCTGACACCTATGCACCTTGTAAGAGTCCAAGAGTAAGTGGATCTCTTCTTCATCATTAAAGTGGGTTCTCAAAAATCGTAGATATCGACTAAATGTTTCTTCAGTCGTCCAACCGTTTTCTGTATACGTTGACATGTGATATGAAACGTCACCAATCTGAGATTCTTTGCAGCGATTTGTTTTCCCTTTTGCGATGAAAAAAAGAGGGATTTTGGAACTTGCAAGTACTGTCATGGATGTTTTAGGTGATGCTTCAAGATTAATGCTAATGGAATCGCTTCCCTTTTCAGCCCATGTCACCATGCCGTTTGGGAATATTTTCCATGCCGTTTCATCGCACTTGACAATATGGCTATGATCTGTTGAATCCATAAGATTTTTGATTTCATTAATGAACTGATTCATATCATCTTCTGTGGCTGTTGGCCTTCTTTTGGCATGGAGAGACCTAGATGATAAATGGTTTCTATTTTTGAAGACGGCTATGAACTGATGAGAAAACGTAAATTGTTTGGCCTCATCATTTTCGATATCGTTGGGAAATTTAGACAAATATGCATTCATGGCAATGTCAATGAAGTCTTCATTTGTAAAGACATAACCTGGTTCAAGAAAGTTTTGAACAATATAATCTTTGATAGATTCTTCTTCTAAATACGTAAATACTCTATGACCCCTCCCATGATGAGTTTTCCACGGCCTCCAGTCTGGTTCAATCACTAATTTCCTTTTCCAATTTCTAATAGTTGATTCTGGAATACCGCTAATTGTTGTGTGGCTTTCCGCTGAAGACTCGACAAAGCATAAAATTTGTCAATAACCGTTTATTAATATTTTGTGAGAAATAAACGTCTTCACATATCTCCAATTGGAGAGACACTAGGGTAATTAATTGTAATGTATCGCATTTCTTTTTACTACTGAAATTAATTAAATTTGATTCATCGATATGTTGTACATAATCTGAGGTAAAAGGCGTCATTTCTTTAATAAAGTGATGTTGTTCAAATAAATATAAATGAACTTCGTATTTTGCTTGTTCTAATTTCGGACCAATATAATTAAAAGTTTGTTATTCTTTTTGGTAAACTATTGGTCGTATTCGAAGTTTACCATTTGCATCTACTGTTATGTATACTTTATGTATTTGAACATACACATAATTTTCCTTACAAACGATATCAAGTTTTGATGCTATTTGATATTTAATTAATATACGACATCTCAATATGTCGAGAACATCTTCAGGGATTCCAGATTGCTTTAAAGCATAAATAAAGCAGCAATCATTTAATTCTTCCCTTTGTTTATTATTCACTAATAATGTTTCAAATATTTGTAAACGCCTTAAATAATTTAATAATATAAAAGGAATATTTGGAGACACTAAATAATAAAAGAATTGTGCGCCATTTTGATTAGCATTTGGCACAAGTTGCATCCCAAAACCAGTTAAATGAATCCAATACGGTATATAGGCATTATCTTCATCTGAACCTTCAAATTCTTAAATTTCAGTATAATCTGGTTCAATATCTCCTCCAGGTTCAGTATAACTTGTTAACATATTACGATAAAATTCATTTAAACATGGTTTTTGACACCAATCTGCACACATCCTTCTATAATTAACAAAATAATGTTGTGCAACCTCTAAATTCTATAATAAAATTATCTGGATTAATACGAAGAAATTGACGTAAATTAATGAAATTATTTCTAAAATCATTTGCAGTTTTTATATATAATTAGGGACTGGAGGTGGATTAGGTGTTTGAGCTGGAGGTGGTGAAAATGGTGGAGGTGGTGGGTTATCAGGGACAGGATATTTATTAGGACGTCTATGTTTAGATGGTTTTGAAGATGGAGTAGGTGGTTTAACAGGCGGATAAATATCAATTGATTTATTATCTATAATGGGCATTCTTTTTTCAGATTCTTTTTTAACAGGTTTTTGTTTAAGTGTAATTTCAAAAACATGTACATCTTTGTCTATGATTGGTTCCGGTTTTTCAATTCTTGTTGGTTCATCATTTTCATTTGATGATTCTGTTTTATATGGTTCCAAATCTTCATATGTAAATTCTGTATTTAATGATATTGATCCTTCATCAATTTCATTTTTTGAATCTCCCTGTTGTTTATTGGAACCTATATATACTATATCTAAGTCTTCTTCTTGTTGAGTTTCACCCCAAAGTTCAATTTCTGCTGGTTCGTTTTTTTCTTCTGTTTCATATAATAAAGGTATTGTTTGTTGTTGATACTTGTTTATGATTACTTTTATTTGAGGTAATGGTAAAGTTTCTTTAATAAATTATAAATATTTTTTTGAGATATTTTTTTTCTTCGCCTTTATATTATAAATCAAATAAATGTCTAATTGATAGAAATATTTTCATTAATTTATGAAAAATTGATTTTGAATCATTTTTTTTACCTGAATAAAATTCAGATTTTTCTCTATCAGTATTTGATTTGTCTGTAAAAAATTCTACCCAATGATAATATAACAATATTAATTATATTGATCAATATTATTCAAATTTTCGAATAAATTAATGAAGAATATTACATTTTTCCAACAAATAGATATGCTGTTAAATATTTGAATTATGTAATTAGGTATAGACTTTAGTGAGACCCATCTATTATAGTCGACTTGATTTTCTAAATAATCTTTTCTTAACTTAAACAAATCTTCTAGATTATAATCGTCAGTATTAATAATGAACATTCGTGGAATATATCCTTCTACGACTTCTAGATCATAAAATTCTATAGAAGGTATAAAATTATTGTATATAGAGTTTTTTAAAATAATTTCGAAATTATAATTAATATTATTATAATAATCATCTAAAATATTATATAAAGACATGGTATTTTTATCGTCAAATATTTTAGTAAATTTAAATAAAGTAATTTTGGTATCTCGCATTTTATATTAAATTTTCTCTTCTTCACTAATTTCTTCCTCTTCGATTTTCTCTTCTTCTTTCAAAATATAGGTGAAACTTTCAAATGGTCTTCCATCTTATATTAATTTCGGTCTATTCTTATTTATAGTTGAAGGATAATAAACAAGTCTTTATTAGTGTGAAATATTTTTAATCCTTCTACATAGTTATCTAATAAGAATTTTAATAATGATATCATTATTCTCATAAAATGATAGAATAATTCTACATCATCATAATAAATATGGTACAAATGTTGTGAGATTCTTTTTTGTAATTCTTTATCATATTCAGTACTGAAATCGAAATCTATTATTACTTTTATTTCAGGAACATCTAGCATATATCTAAAAAAGTATTTAAACCAATTTTTAAATAAATCAATGAGTAATTGTTTATCTCCAAAAGATAGACTACTAAAAAAATTCAGATAAAATAAAGTAAATTTATGATCATAAAATAATATATTAAATATATCAAAAATATACATTATATTCAAATCTTTGGTTTTTGATATAATAATTTTATCTTTATCTTCTTTATCTTTTACTTCTTTTTTTTTCAATTCATTATGTATTTGTTCATAAGTTTTACTAATTAATATTTCATTGTATATTTCCGGATATTGTTGTTCTTTAATAAGTATTTTCATTAATTAAATACAATACAGTATTAAATAATCTCAATATTTCGAAAAACCAGACTTTAATATGACTGTATTTTTGTAATTTTGTAGCACTAGGTGGGATAGTTAAGATGACAGGATTTGCTTTCAAGAAAGTTACCTCATAATTAGGTATAAAATAAGTAAACGTCAACAACCAATTTTGGAATATATTTATATGAAGTATTTCATCTTCATTATTCATTTCATCAAAAATAATTCAGAAAAAATAATCCAATCCGTGTATCGGAAGCTATGGAATTAAACCAATCTATAATATACACAGGATAATCTTTTTTGATGAAATAATAAGGATCTTCGTTTTGTAATTCCTCAATATCAGTTTCTATAATAAAATTAATATCAAGTTCTTCATCTGTTCCTTCTATTTTAAAATATAATTGAGAAATATTATTACGTTTTGGAGCTTCATTAGGTAAAAAGAATATAAATCTATTATGTTGCGAATAAAAAGCATAAGGTGAATTTCTAAGTATATGTTCGACTTGATTGATATATCGAAAATTAAAATTATAATTAGAATAAATATAGGTAATTTTTTTTCACTATTTAAATATACAATAGTATCGTATAATATATCATATTTTTGATATTTTCTGGATTTATTATTATTTGTTCTTCTTCTTGATTTTGTTTTATATATTTTTGACATTTTTTTTAATGGTGGTTGTGGTGGTTCATATTCTTCTTCCTCTTCATTGTTTTGTGATTGTTTTTTTTGTTTCTTTAATTTTAGCAGGACTTTTGTAATTTGTCTTAGTCTGCATTTATAAAATGAAGTGTCATAATAACTGTCTAACATTATATCAAAATATTCTGTGAAAAATGTTTAAGTCAATTTTGATAATATTTTAAGGATTAAATTATATCAAATAAGTTTGCCACAGAGGTTATAGTCAAAATTTGATAATATTTTATAAATATAAATGTTTATTTAATAACCGTCTGGTGTACCATTAGCATGGTATTTCAAACCATTGTGTAAATCTAATGTAAAATAAGTATCACGACAAATGAATAATTGTGGTGGTGGTGGATGATTTCCAGCATCATCTATATTATAATAGGTATCATTAGCTTGTGTATAAATTGGTTGACCTTTAATTTGTATTGGTATATTTTGACCATTAGAATCTAAACCATCAAATACGTAACCACCACGTGAACGCTCACATTGTATATTAAGCATAAATGAAGTAGCATCACTTAATGTGTTATTATATCTTGTACCATTTGAAGCATTCCTATCCATAGTTAAAGAATCTTCGAATTCTTTAGTACATTGTATACCACCATCTAAATCAGAAGCAATTAATTGATATTGTAAAAATCTTGCACCTAAAGTAGAAATAGGTTCATCAGGATAATTTTGACCTGCAATAGTTAATTGTACATTATTATAAATAGGATTATCGAAACAAGTATAATCATTAGCATGTTTTGGAAATACAACTGTAATAGTTGTGACATTAAATAAAGGCATATTAATAGTAGATTGTATACCAGATTCAGTAGCAGCTAACGCAAATACATTATAATCTAATTGTTGTGAAGGAATTATTAAACCTCCAGGTTGTTGAAGTATTTGAGCTATTTTATTTAAAGTTTCTTCTTTAACTCCAAAACCATACATATTAGATTTACATGAAAGTACAGTTAAACCTGTACAATATAAAGAAACATTCTCAGTTGCAGTATCAATAGTATGATTAGTTTCAGTATCACATTTAAATGTAGTAGTTATATTAGCAGAATTACCGATTTGAGTAAAACCATGAGTAAATAAAGGTAAATTATTAAATGTAGCATTAATAGAAGAATCTTCTAAAAATTCTTTAACTTCTTTAATTTTACGTGGATCTACTTGACACCAAACTAAACCATTTTGTATAACATAAAACTTTAATTCAATATCACCAACTAATCTATTTGGATATAAATCAAATGCTTTTCAGCATAAGGTTTAATTGTAGAATAACAATAACCTTCACGACAACATTCATTTTGTTGATACCCAGTAGAAATATTATTAGACATAATTTGTAATTGATCTAATAATTGATTAGAACTCTTAAAACCTATAAATATTTTAGCTAAATTTTCTGGATCTGTCAAATTACTAGAATTAATAGCTTTTGATAATTGTACATTTATTCTAATTTTAAAATTAAATAAAACCTTCAGTTATTTGTGAAATCATATGATCACCATGAGTAATTCTTAATCTAGTTTCTTAAGATTGATTAAATGGTGCATTTTGATCATGACAATCTTCAGTTCTTAAAATAAAAGAACGAGTACCATCATTTTTAGCAATTAAATCTTTTAAGACGATCAAAATAAGCTCCAACATTACCTTGATCATCTTGTTCATTTTTAGATTGCGTATTATTATAATACATTAATAAAAATGAAAAATATTTTTCATAATTTTTAATGGCGTGGGGTTTGTGGAATAAATTTAACAACGGTATAAAAAAAATAGGACCTTTACTTAAAAAAGTTAAAGAAGGCTTCGCAAAAATTAGTCCGCATATTGCAAAAGGTTATGAATTTGCAAAACAACATAAAGAAGATATTAAAAAGATAGGACCTTTAAAGAAATTACCTGTAGATAAAATATTTGAAGTAGGTGATAGAATAGCTCCTATATTTAAATCAGTAGGTAAGAAGGCAAATGATAAGATCTTCTCTAATTTACATCCTGCATTTTATAAATAAAGAAATAAATATTTATTTTTATTATTATTTATGGCGTGGGGTTTTTGGAACAAAATTAAAAACGGATTTAAAAAAGCTGGTGCTTGGATTAAAAATAAAATTATTAAACCAGTTGGTAGATTTGTTGGTAATGTATGGAATAAAGTAGCTAAACCTGTTGTAAATACAGTAGGTAAAATACCTGGAATTGAAAATTTACCTGGTCATGCAGGTGCTATTGCAAAAGGAATTAAAATAGCAGATAAATTATCACCTGTTATAGATGGTGTAGCAAATGCACTAGTTGGACAAAAGAAATAATAAAATATTATTTATATATATTGTTTTGAATTTTTTTGAAAATAAACTATGCCAAATTACAGGCGTCCTTAAAGGACGCCTGCGTCTGATTTAGCATAGTCTATTTTCAAAAAAATTCAATGCCATGACATTTTCTGACACTGAGTTTTTGATCGTTTTTTAACAGTTCATATTAATAAATGCAACAACACAGCAGCGACAGCGACAATGAAGATTTCAACATGGATTTGTGGTTCAGGTCAAGAGCATTTTCTGATTTATTGAACATTATAAAGGAACACTCTGGATTTAATTCTATAGAAAATATGATCATTAGAGAAGTAGATCCTTCAAATTTAGGTGTCTTTTTTGATGTAAATGTATTTATAGGGGACTTTGATTTTATGTACACTGCACCTATATTTGAAAGACGAATACAACCAAGTGACTTACATTACATTCCTATAGAAATGTTCGATGAGAATGATTATAGGTTAAATGTTGAATATATGTTGTTGTATATCATACAATATTTTGTTTTAAGACAAATATAGATAGGATGAATATAGCAAGAGACTGTACTGGATGGATGCGCAATCATTACAGTAGGCTTCATAGTTTAGAATTTTCACGGGTGATTTTATGTATTAGAAGATACTTAAGAGGACAACCTTGTGCAAGCTTTTACGTTCCACGATTAATAACTACTCCATATCCCGGACCACGTCCAAATAGATTTGACATAATAACTAGGGAAGACTTAACATATGAATAAAAAAAATAAATCATTTTTATTTATGTCTAATTATAAACCTGAGGTTATTGAAACCTATTACAACAAAGATAGGTTAGATATTCCTGAAATTACAGATTTAAAAGATATAGAAAAACAGAGAAGGGTGTCATTTACGAACGCAATTATATTCGAAAAACCAATCCCATTTTCAGTTTTGTGACAAAATAGTGAAATATATGTTATACCATATGAAAAAGAAAATAGATAAAATAAAGATTATTTTTTTGTTTATTTAATTCTTTAACATTTTGTTATACTGACCATAATGAAGAAAAAACATTAGTAACATAAATTGTCTTTTTCGTATTGCTTTGAACAATGTCAACAGGTTAAGTGTTAAAATTATTGAAATAATCATCATCATAGAAATCAAATGTAAAAAGAAATTCATCCTCAGACATTAAAAAAAATGAAGTGATTATTGTTTTTTATTCAAACTAGAGCTTTAAAACTATCGGGATCTATAGAATTCATATCAAATACTTATTTAAATTCATGATTATCAGATATTTTATGTGATATAAGTATATTATTAACTTCATCGTTATTTGATTCATACAGAAATGCTTGATACCATCTTCCGAAATTACTTTCTAATTGTATTAAATGAATCTCTATATAATGAATATTATTAGTAAGTGGTGGCTTTTTGTTATCAGTTATTGGTATTGATACTTTTATATTTTTTTGATTGAAGAATTCGATCAACTCTCTATGAACAAAATAAAAATCTTGAAAATTTTTATGTTTGATAATCATCCCAATTGGTTTTATTATAAAATTGTTGAAATTTCCTAATTTATCATCTTTTGGTTCAAAAAATAAAGCTACTGCCGTAGCACCTGAATCTTTTTCTTTGAGATGATCAGAAATTTTTGTAACTGAATAATACTCTGTATTCATAGAAAGTAAAGTGATGAAGTGATGAAGTGACATTTTAAAAATTGTGTATACTGACCATTGGTTTGTTGGCATAAGTTTGCCATGTAACCAAACAATAACCGTCGCTTTTTGACAACTTAATATCTGACCAAATAATATCCGGGGACAATTTGTGCTGGTTATACAATGTTTTAGATAAGTTTATGTGAAAAGTGGCATTGAGAGTACTATCGTTCCTATCAAAAAGTTTCACGTTCTTTCGAAATTGAATGCTCATTCAAATTTTCAAACGAATTGTATGGCTCACAAAAATCATTCTGATTTTTGTTGCGAGCGGAGCGAGCACACTCGGGGGATTGAAGGGGTCTGAGGCCTCCGGAGGTGCCCTTCGGCCGAAGATACCGGAAATCCCCCCAGTGAAAATTTTAGGTCGGGACTGATCCCGAGCACTTAAAAAAGACCCAGCCCCCGGCCGGTATTATATATTTACCCGGCAACGATATGGTACTGCGGGCTTTAACGGGCGCGTGTACGATAACGCGTTGTTCTCCCCAATTACGTCGTATATCAAATGGTGTGTAATTTCTTGGCACATAGAAACACTTTCTGAATAGGAAATTATTAGGTAGAATGACTTGTTAACGCCAGTTTTGTATATTCTTTGTATTTCCATGATTTTATCTTTGAGCTCTTGGCGTAAATCTACTTTTTGTCTTCCTCTGGTAATACGTTGATCAAGACCATTATCGTCGATCGCCCTTCTAACGGTCCCTGGACTTACTTTTTTCGTTACCACTATTCGAGGAAGATGTTTTCCCCTATTTATGATAACTCTGGCATGATTGCTCGCTTCGTCGATTGTTGTTCTCCTTTGCTGGATTGCCTTGACGGTAGCTTCTAGCCAAAAAGGGCAAATTTCGATCTTTTTCCTCCCTTGCATTCGAAAATTCAAGTTCAATAGTTTACTCGAAATTGAATGATTTTTGAACATTTCCGTACACAACAGAAAAATTTTCAAACTTTTATTTTAACTCGAAAATAAAGACTAAGATATTATATATATACGGTATTTAAAATTAAATTATGGAGATCACTTTGAAGGGTTGAAAAATTGCTTATTGAAGTTAACATAATATAATCTCTTCCTACCTTTTTTTTCTTAAATTCAGTCAGCATTTTTAAATATTCCAATCAAAAAAATTTTATGAAAAACTTACACAAACAAATGTAACAACATAAATTTATTTTTATATTACACATCTTAGTAAAATGCATAATGGAAATTATATATGTATAGATAAATCATAATACATTACAAGATTTTGTGTAATTCTCTGATATTCTTTGATACCAAAAATACCAAAAAAATACTAATACTTATGGATCACAAAAAAGACTTATTATTAATTTTATGTTTTTATTCAATTCGTGAATTTTGATATGATCTCTCCATTTTGAGTCTTACATTTTTTTTCCTATTTTCTCTTTAACATCTTCAAATTGTGTTATTTGTTTATATATATCATATACTATATTTAAATCCTTTTCAACTTCATTAAACATTTATATTTTGTGATCCTATTGATGAAATTTTTATCGAAATACTCATTAGTTTTTGATTAGAATTTATTGAATTTATTTTTGGCATTTTTTCTTGCAGATTTGTCATCCCATCCAAACGAATAACCAAATTCATCAATAAATTCAATTGAATCACCGAAATCTTCTACTTCCTCTTCTTCCTCCTTTGGAACGAATTCTTGATCGTCTACTTTCTCGCATAAATAATCGAAAAATTTATCTATTTCATATTTTTCTGTTCTTTCTAGATGTTCTGGAAAATGTTTGTCTTCAGGCATATCGAATGATTCTAAGTGTTTTATAAATTTAGAATTTTCTTCAGTATCATGTGATGTTATTAGTATTTCACTTAAATTTTCTATGAATCTTTTGAATAGATATCGAAGCCACTCCTATTTGCTAGTTTTCTGAGATAACAATTAAGATCCGACCATCAGAATAAGATAATTCGCTAAGTTGTTCAAAGTTCATTCTTAACAGAAAGTACGCCCAGGGAAATGTTAATCATTGATTCCAAATTCCAATATAATTTCAAAGAACGAAATACTTTAATGAAAAATTATAATTATGTAAAATTGATATCATAATTGATATTTTAATCTTATTTTATATTTGAAATGGCTATCTTTACCCCCTTAAAAAAAATTATAAAAAATGCGATTAAAAACATCACCCTATGCGAAATATTTTTGTATAACCATTTGATTTCATTATATTTTGCAAACGAGTAGGCATATCATTTATCAAACCATTAATTGTTCGGAATGAACAGATTTTTCCATACTTCGCATATGAGTCTTTTCAAATCTCCGATTGTTTGTTGTGAAGAATTCTCAATTCTTCGTTTCATGATAGCCCATACCATATCGATCACATTAAGATCGGGACTATATGAAGGCCAATTTTCTACAACTTCTATATTTAAATTCGCAGGTGCTTCGGTAACATATTATTTCATCAAAATGAACATCACTTGTTATATTTCGTGTTATTAGAATGAGCTTGGACTTGAAATTGTATCCGATTGCTCCCCAAATCATAACTGTAAGACGATAAGCAATTCTAGAAATCATTGTATCTAAGCCATGATCTTCATATCTTTGCCAAATCCATTTGTTGTTTGGACCTAATTCAAACCATTATACATCATCAAAAATGATATATCCCCCCAATTTCTTTGCATCAGTTGCAACTGATCTTTACACCATTCCACTTTTTTTTCTTGATGCTTCAGTCACAGCACAGTTTTGGTGTGCTCGTAAGCAAAGAATTCCCATATTATGTAGAGCTCTGTTTGCAGTATATTGATTTAATTGCGTTCCAACCAACTCAACAATTTTTTTTTCAATAATTATCTAATATTTTACAAGATATTGTTCGATTTTGAATTATTCTAGATTCCATAAAGATAATGTGTTGATGCAATTAAGATTTTGGTCTTCTTAAAAGGGGAATTGGCCAATTGTTGTGAGACAACGAAATAACCTTTTTGGTAGTTTTTGGGCAAACACCAAAGATATTTGATTATTGGTTTTGATCAGCGATAATAAGGCTTGCTTGTCCTATCATATTGTAGCGCGTTTGAGTGAATGCCTAAATCCTTTCATGACTTCAATAGTAAACCGCCTCGTTGAAAATTTCAATTGAAATAATATTGCAAAACACTATAGAATATGTTAGTCATTAAACATGTTCACAACGGTGAATGAATAGATCCAGTCGATTAATTTCTATTATTGGATCTTAAAATATTGGTATTTAGGAAGGTTTTCTCTGGCTGATTTCAGGTTCACACTCTATGTGCTTCATTTCTCGAATTACTCTAGATCTTGCTAGGTCAGAATCCCGCTCGAGCAAAGGCTGATGTAATATTTTTGGATGTGGTAGCTCTTTGCCATTAATCAACAATGTTTATGATCTCACAAAGTGATCTCCCTCTTCTGTATCATCACAGGGAAATGTAGATTTTACTTCGTTGTGGTCTGATAGGAATTCTTCTTCATGTATGATGAGCTTGATCAATCAAGTCATTTATTGACATTTTTATCAATTCAATATCTAATGAAATGCTCGAGAATGCTTTTTTTGGTCGACCTCTTCAGACAATTCATAGTTTAGTCTTCGAATAATGAAATATTAAAAGGAGAACAATCATTAAACGTTCAATCTGTGAGCACATTATGGATCACCTCACACTATCATTTTATTATCAAACATTTTATTAATTCAGATAATTTTGGTGTAATAGAAGGAGGTAAAGATGCAAAAAAATTTTGAGAAATGTTTTCTAATGTTAATCTGTCTTTAAACCATATTAATGCATGAACATGTGGTGCACCTCTGGCTTGAAATTCTAAACGCCAGCAATAATTAGTAACTTCACCAAAGTTCATATTTTAATGATTAATCTTTTTTAATTTTTGTAAATCTTTCTTTCCAAATTAACATTTTTTCAAACGGGCAAGATCTAATATCTAATTTATTATATCCAATACCACTAATAATTTTTTCTGTCTCATTTACTTCAGGCCACTTATTAACAAAAGTAAAAGTTATCATGAGATCAGGATCACCTAAATATGAACACATCCCTCTGACATGTGATTGTTTATAATACCAATAAATAGGTGAAGATGGATCATTTTGTATTTTGATTGATGAGGGAATTTATCTGGATGCACCATTGGGAATATTAACACGTTGAAGATTAATTCTATTATATATAAAAGAAGCTATTTTAGCCATTATAGCATTATATAAAAAAAGAATCATTGTAAACTGTAATCTACCACACCTAAAAAGAATAATGAGAACCGAAAAGAACAGCAGCTTTTTGGCGAATTGTTATACCGGGAATAGTCGGCATATTGCCAAAAAAGAATATTAAAAGAAAACACATTAAAAGAGCCTTTCCTATATCAACATGAATTATTTCACTTTTCCCTTCCGAATTTGGTAATGTAATTGGTCTTTTTGTATAATCAATTTCATTGATATTATGATTTTCGCTAATGGGTATTTCAGCAATACCAATAACATCATTGTTTGATGCAAAAGCTGGATCAATTTTTGTTCTGTAAAAATTAACATATAGTGGAGCAATTTCTGAAGATAACGGGTTATTATTTTACGGCCAATCAAAAATAGAATTCAGTTTCTCCATGTCAGGCTTTTTATGGCTGTTTATTAGGGAATCTAAGTTTAAATACCCTGTACCACTTTTTCTTGAACTTAAAGAAAATGTTCCATGAAGGTGAGGTGAACCAATACCACCATTTTCAATTTGAACATTATTTTATAAAAAAGCGATTGATAAATTGCTATTAATAAGAAATCGTTGATCACCATCAAGTAATATTTCCGTAATATTATCATACATTTCTCCCATTTTACGATTGAATATTTTAATATCTTGATTAATATGTATAGAACTATTCCACATAAAATGCTATTTATAATCTAATTCATAATTTTGGTCATCATCTAATATTGGTGGTGAAGAATAATTTGAATATTTTTTTTAGTGAATTTAAAAAGTCGAAATGAATAGGTTCTAACGGTTCAAAGTGTTCAATGTAAAGAGAATTCAAACGTTTATCATTTTCAATACAATCTTTTAGTAAAACGTAAATTTGAGGGGGATCTGAATTAACAGTGGCAGATTTTGCTAATGAAATAAGTCTATTAATTCTTGTTGGAAGATTAAACTTCAAAAGTTGAGTACGGAATGAAGAAACTGAATAACACAAAGAAGAAAAAAGAGAAGAAAGAGTAGGCTTTATTGCTATGTTGATTAAATGATCGAAAATGAATCTGTTTATGGCGAAGAATTCATTGTAGAATTCCATTTAGAGAAGTGAAGTGATTATGAGGTTTCTCTGTAAGCATAGAATTTTTTACTCAAATATGATTATCCGACCATTGAGATGTCAAAATTAAATTAAGGAAGAATTGATAATAAAAATTAGGGGGTAAAAAAACATGATAAAAATAGAAATTTGTAATTAATATAACATAAAAATAAAACATGAGGTGAGCTGGTTGTTATGATTTACTTTAAAATTTCCGACCGCAAGCGGCCGGAAATTTTAAAGTAAATCATAACAACCCAGTGCGAATCGAATGTATTTAATTTCAAGAAATTTTAATTTTTTTAATATAGTTAGTACAAACTATTTTTTAAATTATAATTATATATAGAAGGTAGGTATAAATATAACTTTTCAAGTTTCCTTGAAGTGTCACTTTTTAGAAAGAAATAATTTTAAATTTAATAAGAAATTTTATTAAATGATTGATATTTTCTCTCGGAATCTTAATAATCTTTACTAAATCCAGTGCGAACCAAATGTTTTTAATTTCAAGAAATTTTAATTTTTCTAATATAGTTAGTACAAACTTTTAGTTTATACTTTTAGATTTTAATAATATATACAAAGTAGGTATATAATGCGGTCGGGAATGATTACGAGGACCCGAACGATAGCACTTTTCATGCCACTTTTCACATAAACCTATCAAAAACCTCGTATAACCAACACGAATTGTCCCCGGTTATGTTTGATAGGACATTTATCCTATTCAATTTATCTTCGGTCGGAGGTTAGTAGTCAAAAAGCGACGGCTATTGTTTGATCGCATGGCAAACTTTATTTTTCATAAATGCTCAAACCTGTAATCAAAACGTATTTTTGTACTTCACAAAAAGAAAACCGTTTTCCGCCTGAATTTGTGGATTCTCAAAATCCTAGATATATAGTAGTACAGCAATGTAAGTGTAAATTTAAGGATTATTTAGTATCTGATGTTTCAATGCATGCTGATTTCATTGAACGTGACCATTATGAAGATTATTTTTGTATTTATACAAATGAAAACAGGACTAAATATAAGAAATATGAATATAAAAGTAGAAAACCAAATTTTAAAATATGGTTTAAAGAAATGAATGATAAAGAAATTGAACCAGAATATTTTATGTTAGAATTATTATTAATTTATTAAATAAAAATCATTTTTTATCAATGTTTACTATTGAGAATGCTACGAAAGGAATAAAAACTAATGTTGTTGATGCTTCTGAAATTATTGATAAAGATGACTCACAAAAAGTTTTATAGGGTGTTCAAAAAGTCATGACCCCCCCTCCTATCTCAATGAATAAACAATTTTAGATATTCTTGTTTATTTATGTGATATAGTATTCTCCATTGTTTTCTATTATCCACTTCAATCTTTTGATCCATTCCAAGAACACGCTTTGAAGCTCTTCAAAATTGACGTGTTCCCATGCCGTTAAAATTTGAGTTTTTTAATTGATGTTTCGATTTTATCTCTTTATCTTCCAAATATTTTTTTAAATAACCAAATAACCAAAAGTCGCATGGGCTGATGTCAGGAGAATAAGGTGGGTGCGGAATGGATTTAAGCTTTATTTGATTTAATTTTTGTTGAACTAAATTTCCTTTGTGAACTTTACAATTGTCCATATGAATCATCATTTGATCTAAGTCCAATTGATCCTCATCCTCATTTGTATTTTTAATTATTTCTTCAATAATATTATCGATGAAATAGCGTTGATTATATTTTTTGCCTTTTGGTAGAAAATCAATGCATAATAGGGAATTTCCATTGAAGAACATTGTCAGCATGATTTTTTCACTGTCAATTTTCTTTTGGGTACGGGTTGGCACTTCATCTCGTGATGCTGCATACATATAAGAACTTTGATAATTAAAATAAAACCATGACTCATCCCCAGTCATTATATTAATGAAATTTTTCTTTTCCGCTTTTTCTAATATTTTTAAAAATTGATTTTTGACATATCGACTCTTTCCAATTTTTGTTCTTCCGTCAAATCATGGGGGACCCATTTCCTAGTGAAGCGCCTCAACCCCATGTCCTCATAAAGAACTTTTAATACAGTATTTGGAGTCACTGATAATTGCTTTGCAATTAAGCGGGCTGAAATAAATGGTTGCTTTTGAAGAATTTTTTGAAATTGGATGAACAAGATCAGATGGGGGGTCTCCCCTGTACGTTCCTCATCAAGGCATGAAAAGTCACCTTTTTTGAATTTTCTACACCACCTTTTGACTGTACTTATATGAACTGTATTATTTCCCAAGACAGTGAACATTTCTCTGTATATGGCTTTGTATCTTTTTCCTGAGAGGAAGAGAAATTTAATAATGAATCTTTGTTCGACGGCATCCATGAAAAAAAGTGACGGTTCTTCTCAAATTTTTTTGCGTCACCAAAATTTAAATTAAATTTTTCTCGATATGCAATTAATCAAAAATCACATATTTCACATATATAAGATCTTCATTAACTATATTTTAATATTATATGAATATTTTATTTATAAACTAATCACAGCCCATAATAGGAGGGGGGGTCAGGACTTTTTGAACACCCTATAGAAAATTATCCAACAAATGACAAAATAACAGA